>NC_056730.1:1127270978-1127318478 GCF_019279795.1 Protopterus annectens | reverse complement strand
CACAGAATCAGGTGATCAGATATGATGCCACTCTGTAGCCAGCACTGAAATTTTATTTGGATACTACTGAGAGAAGTCACAGATCTCACTCAGCACTCTGTTTTGGAACTGGCAAGGCCACTCACCCACTGCATCTTGCCAGAACAGTAATTCTTCAGTCAGTTAGGAAAATATAGTGAGATTAGCTAAAAAAATATTGTTTTTCTGTATCTGTCTGAGTCTTTCCATCTGTGTTATTTTTTATATTTCCTGTGGATTAAAACTCTGGTGTTTTTTTTAAATAGATACTCAGCATTCTCATTTTTTATTATTTATTATTAAATGTTTCTAAATGTTTCATTGTGGCTGGTCTTTTAGAAAATATTTTAACCCTTGAGAGTACCTGCATTTATTTAATAGCACTGTAGCTAGCTAGTGGCAGTGAATCTACCTTATAGTCTGGGTGGAGGTGGCATAGTGGGTAAATCTGTGTTAGCCTTTCCCAGGTGTAGTATAGTTTGGTGTGTGTGTGTGTGTGTAAATTAAATCTCAGAGTGTGGGCATCATCTACTTGGAACAGACACACGGAGCAATGAATTATGCAGAGAGAAAGGTGGAGTCTTATTTGGGACCTGGAAAGGAAGTCCAGCCCCAGGACTGGAGTGTGCTCCCTGTGTGCTCTTAAGGGAAATTGTGCTTGGTGCAGAGAGCTGCATCTGAAAATACTGTGTGTATCTTTTTTTGTTCTAAGTGAATGTTTCCCACCGGTGTCAGTGGTGAGGATCAAGACTCCATGCCTACTGGCCCAGAGAAAGAATGTCACAACATCCTTTGGGCCAAGATAGCACTTTCACCCTCTTAATCCATCTGACCAGGGGCAATCACCACAAGTAACCTTACTGATTGGCCCTCCTCATACAGGACAAGGGGTCAACTCATCCATATTCACTTTTCCACTCTTGAATGGACACTGTAGGTGATTGGGTTTTGATCTCTCTTTTAGTCATCTCTTTTCTGAGGATGTGGTCATGGGTTTATAGGAAGCAAGAAAGCCTTCAACTAGAAAGTCTTGTATGTCCAAATGGAAAAGATTTTCTGCCTGGTGCCATACTCATAACCAGGACCCTTTTTGAGTGGGGGTCCCTCTGGTTATCTCCTGTTTGTGTGAGTTGTCCAGTCTGGCTTGTCTTCTTCTGTAAAGTCCCATTTGTCAGCTATTCTTGCCCGTCTGCCCTTGAATCCTCCTTCGGCTTCTTGCTTTGAGATCAGTTTCTTAAAGGCATCCTATTCCTCCTCCTTGGAACCTTAATTTTGTTTTGGAAAAACCGACCCAGGCTCCTTTTCAGCCTGTAGGTTCAGCTTCTCTGCAACATTGTTCCTGTAATTATGTCTTATTACTTGCTATTACTTCTGCTCAGAGGGTTTCTGAGCTTCAGGCTCTTATGACCATTCCTCCTTTTTTTTTTCACAGGGACAGGCTGTACTAATCCTGGTTGCTAATGAGTTGTCTTGAATAAGGCAGTATAACTCCCTTCCTTTGTCCCTTCTCCTCAGTTTGCTGAGAGGATCCTGCACACCCTGAATTTGCACAGATACTCAGGTATTATTTGGATAAAACTAAGGCAATTTTTAAGTCTGAACAACTTTTTTTTTTCAACCCAGGACATTTGGTTTGGCTGTTTCTAAGCAAACCAACTCTTCCTGGATTTCTAAGTCCATTTCCTTTTCTTACTTTTGTCATGGCAAGTGTCCATCTACTGCCATTAGAGCTCATTCCACTAGGGTTGTTTGCCTTTTCTGATGCTTTCTTCAAGGGTTTGGACACAAATTCCACCCTTGAAGCTGCTCTGTGGTCTTCAATCAATACATTTACTAATCATTATAAAGTTGATATTGTTTCTAGGACCAGAGCAGATTTTGCTATGGCCATCCTTCATGGCTTTGTTGAAGGCTCACCCCAGCCTTCCACCTTCCACTCATTTTCTCAAGCTTTTGTACTCTCCCTAAAGTGAAGAACACTGCTACAGTGAAATAGGATGACATAGTACAGTTAAGTAAAATCTTACCATAACATTCAATGTCCTTCTCTTCACTGTTGCAGTATTTGGTTCCTCCCTCCATCTCCCTTTTTCTTTTGGGTTTTGATTTGATTACCCTCCTGGCCAAGGGTCCCAACTTTTCCATCTGCATTTTCTCCTTCTGGATGTGCACTGTCTCCTTTATCCTACGCAGTCAGTTCTCTTCTGAGACAGTTCAGTAACTGCATCCTTATGTCATCCTTATGTCCTTTGTCCTATACGGGGTGGCATATGTACGACATCCGGCATATACAAGATCTAAAGGCTTTACTACTTAGGCCAGACATTGGGCTATCCTTGGCAGGAGATCCTCAAGGTGAAAAATACTGCAACAGTGATATAAAAGGACATTGGGATAATGCTTGGGTTGGGGAATATGCCCTTTCCCCTGTACTGTGATATCTCACAGTTAATATATTTAGTTAGTGGAGGGAGTGTTGGGGTGCAAAACCATTTTTTGTTTGTTTGCTTAGATATTTTGTGTAGGTTGATGGAAATTTTTTTGTCGCTATTACTTTCTTGACTATGTTATGCTGATTTTTGTCTCATGCTGACTTTTTCAGGTTTAAATTATTTTAAGTAAACCCATATATCACTCCTTCCTTTTATTACCTATTCGGAACTATTAAACTGTACCACCTTTTCATATTCAAAGTCTCCTGTTCACTCATTCTCTCCACTGTATCACCATCACCTAAGCACCCACTGTTCCTTCTGTGCTTTTCCTGCAACCCCCAACCCCTCTGCACCTTTCTTATCTACTACACCATCTCAGCCATTTATTCCTCAATAACTTAGTCCTATCAAAGATGACAGATATAGGTTCCTGACCCAGAGACTCCCCATACTCTGGAATAGACTGCCCATACATGTCAAGCAGAGCACCTCCTTCGCCCTCTTCAAAAGGAACCTTGACGATTGGATGGGAGATAGGAAATTGACCCCAGGGATCACGTCAGTCATCCTGCTAGACAGGGGTCCAGGGAAGTAAATATTGTGGGAATAAATATCCAGGGAATTGTTATGGCTAGGCTTGTAAAGGCCAATAGCCTAGCACCAACCTATGAATCTCTGATCACATATTCCTAAACTGTGTCGTCTTTCTGTTCTCCTCCTGTCAACTCCATCTTTTCAATGCTTGCTTTTAACAGGCGATTCTAGCTAACATCTTTATACCCCTCTTACAACACCCAGGCATTCTTGCTTGATGTCTTGCCTGTAGACAACATAATGCTGCACACCCATTTACATTGCCACCATTGTTACAAACTCCAAGATACAACTACTTCATAATTCATTTTAACAATGTCTTCATTTCAAAATGTATATAATTTATTTGAAGGCTTTCTTCTGTAATCATCCTTTGACAAACAGGAAACAAATCAAATATACATAATTTATTATTTAACATCATCCAACAAAGCAGGTAGTATATACTTTAACTTGACCCTGTGGGTTGTTCTGCACTGGTGAAAAAAAGGAAAGTTAGTGACAGAGTAAAAGAACACCTTCAGGACACAAGTCAAGGCAAATTAAATACAGATATGGGTGAATGTTTTTAAAAGAACATAATATAAATACTAACGTTCTGCTTGCTTTTATTCTTCTGCAGATTAAAGTGAAAGAAAGCGAAGGACGTGTAATTAAACAAAAACGTTGGTATAAGTAGAATATACATATTTTAATATAGGGCACTTCAGTACCTAAAGTGTTACATAGGGAAGTGGAGATTTTTGATTATTTTAATTTTTTAAGTAACTGATTAGTTTTAATTGTTTTACTGAGTTCTGAAGTTGTATAAATAGTAGCATTTGTTGTGAAAACATCACTTCCTTTGAAGGCTTTTGAGCTGAGGTGTTATAAGTTGTGATGTGAAGTGTACATATCGTTGAATAATGAACTGTGTGCTTTTTAAGTCATATCCTCTCATTTTTTTCATTTGATTGATGTCATTAAATAATGTTCCATACATGAGTTTATGAATGGTGTGAGTAACTTGGTATCTATTTTCACAGCTGTTCTGATTTCTTCTGCAGTGTATCAGAGGGTGACTTTCTTTAGTATATCAAGGGGGATGCAAGGAATGCAATTTTGAATTATTTCAGTCCATCAGATCTTGGCAACAGGGAAAAATGTCTTCAGGTATGAAAGACCTAAGTGAACAGTTTGAGAAATTTATGCTAGCAGAAACAGCAGTATATTATAACCATGCTACTATTAATAAAATTATCTGCAACTGGATATCTCACCTAAGGGGCTTACAACGGTTAAATCTCCTACTAATTCGTTTGAAATAGAGGATGAGATTAAAAAATCAATTGGAGACTGATGGGTTAAAGCTGCGCATCAATACGCCATGATGTGGGTGGAAATCCTGACAGAACGTGATGATATTGAACAAATGAAATTGGGTGAAAAGGTTAAAAATACATTCTGTGAATTAAAGCAAACATTCATAGATTTACAAGTAAACCAGTTAGCAAAAGATATTGATCAATAAGTAATAAAAATGGAACGAGATCTTAACCAATGCAAAACAAAAAAATGTTGAGAGATGTTAAGGACTATAATTTACAGAAGGCTTTCACTTGGACTTCGGGTAAAAAAATCTTTGGACTGAGAGGATTAACATCTTCCTGCACATATGGGAGATTCCTATGCTACCAGTACATCTTGTAGTAAGAGCAACAGTAGGAGAGCAAATTTGGAGCTGTATGTAGCAGTAGCGGCATGATCATGGAAAAACAATGAACAGCAGTAGAAGAAGCACCATCACCAGAAGAATTTTCCTCAGAACGTTTGTGCAGGGAGAGGATGGAATAGACAAAATAACTTTCAACACAGCAGATATCAGCAGACCTCCCTCCCCAAAAAAAAGAGAAATAAAACAAGTGAGAGAGTAGTTTTTCAGACTGATAGCACTAATATTGTGTTAACAGAAATACCTCATGAGTTTCGAGATGAAGTCACTTTACCAATCATATCTCAAATATTTCTGGTCATAGCCTATATGACAGTTTACAAGTACTTTTATTCTTGGGTTTGAAGTTTACACATACAGTACTGCCTAGACAATAAAAAATGAACACTGAACTTTTTAATTTTTATAAAAGTTTGCATTTATTATGTTTTTGGCATACTGGCACTAATAAAGTTAGATTATTTGATACTAATGAAGCAAATACTTGGTCTCAGACAATCATCATCTTCTTTCGGCTATTCCAGTTAGGGGTCGCCACAGCAGATCACCTGTTTCCATTTCTTCCTGTCCTCTGCATCTTGCTCTGTCACACCAACCACCTGCATGTCCTTTCTCACCACATCCATAAACCTTATCTTAGGCCTTTCTCTTTTCCTGTTTCCTGGTAGCTTCATCCTTAGCATCTTTTTCCCAATATTCTCAGCATCCCTCCTCAGCACATGTCCAAACCAATGTAATTGTGCCTCTCTGGCTTTGTCTCCAAACCTTCCAACCTGGGCTGACCCTCTAATATATTTATTCCTACTCCTGTCACCCTCGTCACACCCAGTGCAAATCTTAACATCCTTAATTCTGCCACATCCAGCTCAAACTCCTGCCTTTTTGTCAATGCCACTGTCTCCAACCCATATAACATAGCTGGTCTCACTACCCTCTTGTAGACCTTCCCTTTCACTCTTACAGGTACTAGTCTGTCACAAATCACTCCTGACACTCTTCTCCACCCTCTCCATCCAGCCTGTACTCTCTTCTACATTCACCGTTACTCTGAACTATTAACACTAAGTATTTAAACTCATCCACCTTCGCCACCTCTACTCCTAGCATCCTCACCATTCCTCTATCCTCCCTCTCATTCACACACATATATTCTGTCTTATTCCTGCTGACCTTCATTCCTCTTCTCTCAAGAGCATATCTCCATCTCTCCAGGGTCTCCTCCACCTGTTCCCTACTCTCACTACAGATCACAATGTCATCTGCAAACATTATAGTCCACGGGGACTCCTGTCTGATCTCGTCTATCAACCTGTCCATCACCATTGCAAATAAGAAACGGCTCAGAGCTGATCCTTGATGTAACCCCACCTCCACCTTACATGCATCCGTCACCCCCACCGCAGACCTCACTGCTGTCACACTACCCTTGTACATATCCTATACCACTCATACTTCTCTGACACTCCTGACTTCCTCATACAATACCACAACTCCTCTCTAGGCACCCTGTCATATGCTTTCTCTAAGTCTACAAAAACACAATGCAACTCCTTCTGACATTCTCTGTACTTCTCCATCAACACTCTCAGAGCAAACACTGCATCTGTAGTGCTTTTCCCCGGCATGAAACCATACTGCTGATCACTAATCATCACGTCCCTTCTTAACCTTTTTTTGTCTTTTACAGAAGATGAGGGGCCATATAATGCTTATGTATTGTTTGATTTAGGTTTCATTTATAGTAAAAGTACTTTTAAACTAATTTACTAATCAGGTTTTAAAAAAACGTTGCTTTAGTATTGAATACACAGATGGGATCTGAAATTTAAAGAATTTTATGTACATACAAAAGAGGCACTATTTAATTTAAGTAAGGATGATTGGAAGTTGTTAAAGAGTGTGAAAGAAAAACAATATTTAATCATCAGGCGTGCTGATAAAGGTAACACAACAGTTATTATACAATCTTTAAGTTACTATTTGATTCAATGATAAAACCTATCAATGTGCTTCTAAAAATATTTATGAACAATTTTAAAGACATAATATGCAACGGGACTTTATGAAACTGGCTTCCCCTTTGGCTAGAATGCTTGTATTTTATTGTGTTCCTAAGATACATAATATTGTAGTTGATCCTCCACACTGTCCCACTGTACCACTGTGAGGTACTCTTCTAGAAATTTTGGGCACAGCAGTTTTTTATTGCCATATGTTTATATATTACCTTCGTATATTGAAGATTCTGCAGATTTACTAAAGAAATTTGGGTAACAGGGCGTTTTGGCTAGTGTTGGATGTACATAAGCTCATATACTGGCATACAACACACGTAAGGGTTGCAGGGTATTCAGTGGAAGATTGTCTTATGGAACCTACTGAATTTTTTTTTTTTTACACAGTCATTTTTTTATGTTTGATGAATTGATTTATAGGCATTTGGTAGGCACAGTAATGGTTGCATCTTTTGGACCAGCCTATGCTAGTTTGTTTATGGGCCTGTATAAGATTAATTATATTTATAATTCATTTTTTTACCAAGACTATGGGATTAAAAACTATTATTATATTGATTATTTAATTTTTTATGTAAATTTGGGAAGATAGCAGTTGATTCATTCATTATACCTTTAAATAATAATAATAATATGAATTTTAAATTCAGAGGTAATGTTTCAGATCATGCAGTTAATTATGTAGACATTAGTTTTTTGGTTAGTGATGGTAAGATACATACAAAATTATATTACAAACCAACAGGTGTTTTGGAATATGTAAATGCCACTAGCTTTCATCCTGCTCATTTAATTGATTCTTTACCTTATAGTGAAATGTTAAGATGACTGTGTAGTTGTAGACAGGATGTTTTGGAATAAATACAAAATATAATGGAGGTATTTATTAAAGGTAAGCATAGTGAGCAGAGTATATATATACATATATATATATATATATATATATATATATATATATATATATATATATATATATATATATATATACATATAGAGTACAATAAGGTTAAAAAGCTCACCCAAGAGGAGGTGATAGGCTATAATGCTATAACTTCATTATATATATATAAAAAAAATCATTCATGGGGTTATCAATAGGAAGTGTTTAAACAGAAAGTGTATTTAGTATTAGAATTTAATATTTTATTTGATGATTAAGGGTAACTGGTCTATAATAAATGGGGATGCAGAGATGCCTAAGTTAGTACACCATGTTCCCAGTGTCTCATATAGAAGAGTCAAGAATTTATCCGACATGTTGGCAGATAATTATTCTATATACAAGATGGAAATGTACACTGAAGCAACTATAGTTAATAGAGGTAATTTTCAATGACAGAATTGTCCTGTTTGTTTTAATGTGGTTATTCATTTTCCTCATATTAATGGTTAACGGTATAGCATATACTCTTACTGAAATATTTTTTCCAATATGGGTTGCTTTATATTGGTGAAACAAAAAGGACATTTAGTGATAGATTAAAAGAACACTTTCTGTACATATGACAAGGCAAATTAAACACAGCTATGGGTGAACATTTTTTAAAGGAACATAACAGAACTTCTGATGTTCTGTTTGGTTTTACTCTGTTGCAGATTAAAGTAAAAGAAAATGAAGGACATTTAATTAAACAAAGTTACAGCATATATGTTTTAAAATGCTGCACTTTGGTACTTAAAGGGTAGGGAAGTTAAATGGAGATACGTGATTTTTTTAATTTGTTTAAGTTATACATTAGTTTTAATTGTTTTATTGTGTTCTGAAGTTATATAAATAGTAGCATTTGGGGTGAAAACATCACTCCCTTTGACAGCTGTTGAGCCAAGGTGCTAGAAGTGGTGATGTGAAGTGTAAATATGGTGGAATAAAGAAGAGTGTGCTTTTTAAGTCATATCTTTTCAAATATACATAATTTACATTGCAAACATGAAGTACAGATGGACATTTTTTATGTCTCTGTCAACCATCAAAATGCTAACAGGTGAGATAGGCATTGTCTATTCACTTAAAATATCCATTAGTAAAGAACATCATAATAAGGCATTACATGTGATCCTTCAGTTTTAATTTGGTTTAAAAATAATTTTCCACTACTTAAGACATACCTGCTTCTCTCAACTCATCACTCACATTCTCTCCTTGTTCCCTTTTAAATACTATTATCTTATTAGGTCTTCCTTGATAGATAATATGGGCCATATTTTGAAAATTATATAATTATAACTATAATTATTATTATTATAATACAAATCAATTTTTATTTTCCTTATTTTCGCACACAATACTGTTATCATAAATACATCTGTTAACCTCCATGCAGCATCCTTATTTGAACAAGGTTATCTGCCCTTGAGCAAACAGCAGCATTACTTCATTCCCTCTTGCTTTATCTCAGATAAACAGGATGATGCTCTCTAATGCTTCTTAACAATACTATAAAGCATGTGCTATCCTAATTTGCATTATTAACGCCACAATAACTATATAATTGTTAAAACTTATATTCATTGCGTAATTGTTAAATATCACAGTACACAAGCTTCATACAATACACAAAATTAATTCTGTTGTGTACTTATGTGTCACTGTATACTTATGTAATGCATGTAAAATAAAGGACTGAAATAATGAATTCAGACATTTACAACATATATTCAACAGTCAAAATCTGACACTTTTGTACAGCACAGATCATACTACATAAAGTCTCCAAGGTATGGCTTAGGTTTCATTTTTTTATATATGTAATAATGAAATACTAACATATTTGTATTTGTTTATCATTCATAAAAGGAGATGTGGTTAACAAATATAGATCAAATATAAGCCTCAGCTGGTTCCATTAATCTTCAAGGTTACACCAATGGACTATCTTAATTCAAAAATGATTCATTATAGTTTATAATTATGATTACATATCAAATACATTCTTCATTTCTAATAAAAATATAGGCTGCTATAACATTTGGCATCTTAATGAAAAACGTTATGGGCCCCCCCTTCAAAATAACGCACTCTTCCTTTAAATATCTCATAAAAAATTGCAGTGAACATCCCAAGTTTTATTTAATTACTGCACCATATCAGTTTAACAATAAGAACAGATTCCCACTCAGGTATAATCAGTCCCAATTTTTAAACACTTTTATTAAATTATAACTTAAGACATTGGCAAACATACATTAACATAAAATAAAACAAACCATGTCTCCAGTTACTTATATTATATGTCATGTATGTTCTTTTTTGTAACTACCATTTTATAACTATCATCAGTCCAACATTACATAAACTGCTCAATTCCTGCCTTCCCTTAAATTTCACACTTTCTCCTGAACATTTTTCTGTATGTATCATTCCAACAACTACCATTTAGTTCTACATAATTTTCTCCTTCCCTTTACTAAAGATTCCACTCCCAGTTCTTTTACCTCTGTTACAATATTCAATACTTCAAATAGAGTTGGTTTAGACTTTGATTTCCATTTTCTAGCAATTGTTTTTTTTTCGCAGCTAACAGAATTAAACTTAACAAGGCCTTACTATTTCCGGGCAATTCAGATCCTGTGTTGCATGTTAACATAACGCCTATCTCCTCCCAACTTACTTTATTATTCTAATCAAACTGTCTCCTTCACCATATCATCCACCCTCATTCTGTGTTTCCTTAAAAAAATATCAGTGATAATATTCATCTCCTTTTTGTGTTCTATCTGCATACCATCTTATCTGCCTGGATCGAGCTTCCTGAATAAACCTTCAAATTACCATACACATTGACTGCCTCTACAAACCTGGCATACCACAATCCCCTATATCCTCACAACCCTTAATTTAACTTTACTAACCATTTTCTTCTGTTGTCAGACAAATGAGTTGCATTTTTTTTTTACTGCCTAATATTTTCTATATCGGAGAAGCAAGAATATGCCAGCTATATGGGAAAAAAATGAAGGTCAGTGCAAATATTTTCAACAGCCCTATTCTCTATCCCAATGACTTGACTCCACCGCTAATGTATTGTAACTGTTGTTCAAACATCTTCACTAATCTTTGTGTGTTCTTCCTTTGCCTGATTTATTCTACTGGCTGGTATAGTTTCAATCCTAAGTACCCCCCCCCCCAATTCCTTTAGCAGAAGCTGTAATCACCAGCTCTTCTCCTTTCCTATCACAGACTTATTCATATGAAACTCCAAACCCAATATCCTCTAGAACAATTTAAAATACCTAATATGCCTGACAATGCTGCACTAATTTCTTACAAGAGCAAAATGGCTTATATTACTTACTCTCTCTAACTGACCCCCCACACATTGAGCTACCTGTCACTAACAAATAGTAATGAAGGGAATGAATGCCCCCAACACATCCAGCTATCAATGTTCATTTTCCCTAACTATCAAATAATATCTTCAGAATCAGGCTCCTAAAACATTTTATCCCCAAATATCCACATCTCTTTATCCCTCATGCCCACCTAGGCCTACATCCTGAGTAAGAACATCCACTTAACTGTGTCAAAAGTCTTTGTAACATCAAAGTGCATCATTCTTGAACATCCATAAGTTACACCTTTCCCATATTCCACAAAACCAAACAGCTGTTATAAATGATCTTCCAGTGACTGCCCTTTACAAAACCTATATGCTCTTTCCTCAACAAATACTTAATCAGACCTTCCACATAAATTGCCATATGCATGCCTACTGTGACAAGCTGATGCTAATAACCATCAATTCTCTACAATCCATATACTGCAAGAAAGGTACAAGATCATGTTATCTAGTAGTGAAGGTGAAATTATGCAATGACTGGCCATTAATATTTGAAAATGAGCACAATGATTGGCCAGCCCAACCAGTGTGCCCGTTGTAAATCCCAGAATATACCAACAGAAAACAGTCTGGTCACTGAAACTTTTTTCCGTTCGTTTATTCCATAACTTTTATTTATTTATTTACTTTTGAAACAAACAAAAAAAAAATCTATAGTCCGGACTCTGGACATACCAGAGAGACAGCATGGTGGAAGTACAAAGAAAATCAGGTACGTTATTTAAAACTAAAGACACTTGCCTGATGTTTTTTGCATTCCCCCCATTCTGTCTCTCTCTCTCCTACCTCTAATGTAGCAGAAACTTTTTTTTTTAATTAAAAAAAAAAAAAAAAAAAAAGAAAACAAAAACGGAGCAACAGAGACTTTTTCTCTGTTGCTTCCTTTTCAAAGCATTGATGTACTGGGTATGTGTGGGAACACAAGTCCCATTCGCATGCGCAGTATATCAAAACAAGGCAGCAGGATACCACCAGACATGGAAGAACAGTACTGCGCCATTATACAAAGACTATTTAAAAGAGTACAATGGGTTTCTAAAATACATTCCTCAACTTCTCTGCCCTTTTGCTCCCTATTTACAGATTTGTGTATAAACGAACAACAATGTAGCATTTACAATATTTAAATTCCCCTTAATTCTGTAATAGAAGCCCACCTTATCGTACAGGAATGGTTTCACTTTCAAAAGCATTCTCTTGCGCTTCAGTAAAGCTTGCTGGAGTCCCCCAATTGCTGATGTCATTGCGGCCAGGCACTGCAGGTATTTTTTTTTTTTTTTTTTAACAGTTCCCTCCCCCAAACTGACATCACCACGGCCTGCCTCTGGTTCTCAGTCAAACAATGAAACCCACCCATTCTGTGATGTCACAGCTGCCTTGTCCTTCCCCCAGCCTTGGAGTGCTCAAATACAGCTGCAGGAGGTCGGAAAGTTGTTTTCCTGTTTGTGTTTCCAGTACGCTGTATTTTCCAATAGGAACCTATTGTGCGAGTCTCTGCCTGCATCAGCTTCTCTTGTGTACAGCTTAATTGGTGAGTCTGATTTTTTTTAAAACCAATTGTCCAGTTCACAAAATTAAAGTGGCAGCTTAATTTCTCTTGGCTTTTTTCCATTTAGTAAGTAAGACTAAGGCTTTACTATGTGCGCGTTTTTGTGCTTTTGCTACTGTATTTAGTTTCACAGTGTGCACGTGGTCTTGGTTGCCAGCAGCAACCAATTTCTTTTATTGCTGCTAATTTTCTTTAAATTAGTGTATGTGTTTTTGTGTGCATAACTGTGCGATCACGATCTAGCTAGCCCTTTTGTTACACTAGATAAAGATTTTTTTTTTATTTTACACTCACTAAACAGCTTAACAAGTGTAACAAAAGAGCTAGCTAAATCATGATTGAACAGTTATGCACACAGATGCAGGACGGCTCAGTTTTATTTATGCTGGAAGGCTCCATTTTGTTGATGCAGAAAGTTGCAGGAAGGCTCCGTTTTGTTGATGCAGGGAGGCTCCATTTCACTTATGCAGGAAGGCTTCGTTTTACTTAGTGTGTGTGTGTGTGTGTGTATGTTGCAAAATAGTACCAGCTTCTTAAATAAATGCCGATAGTGATTTTGCGGTCACGATTGAAGCGCTGACGCGCCAGGTGATTTTGCTGCAACCAACTGTTTTTTACATTTGTATGTATGTGTATTTTGGTTAAGAAAATGTTTACAATTCACTTAGCTCCACCTCTGAAGAAAGACCATAACTCAAGGACAGTTTTTAAATCTATTCTAATGCACTTTGTAAAGTTAATGGAGTACCAAGTTTTGCATAAGCATGCATATTCAGAGCAATGTGTGTTGCTGTATACAAACTGTGATCCTCCCTAATGAAAATCACACATTTTACAAAAGAAGGGTCAGTAACTTAGCAGCAACATTGCTACCACTTGCTTCCCTCATGGCTGTCAAGATTTTATTTCATAGATCGTATGAAACCTGATGGCAGAAAGGCTCAGACACTGGAAACCATTTTAAATGTTACAGTAACTCCCTTGGAAAGTTGAACAAAAGGTTTTCCATCACTGTGCCTGTTCTGAGCAAGAAGTATGAAACTTTAATGTATGGCATTGTTCATTTGGCTGTAATCCTTAGTGATTTACCAGTAAATCAAACATTTTGCAAGGCTCTTCTACAAAATTAGAGAGAGTTGAAAAGTATGCTTACTGCCAAAGTGTGTTCCTTCAAGTCACAACTTTTACTAGGGATGAAGCAAAATTGCTAGGCAAAATAAGGGACAGTTGAAAGGTTTATTGTCATAGTGTGTTCTTTCCCTGACAAATCTATACTATACTTGCACATAGTTACATGTAGCTGGATTGATCAGTACCTGTCAAGAAATTTACTGGTCAGCATAAATTTACTTTTCCGTTGTATAGCTTGATGCTTAGAATTATATTACAACTTGTTTTGTTCCCTTGCTTAGTATCATAAATTTCATTGTAAGAGGTGATAAATCTATGTCTTCAGTGCATTTTATTTATCTGCTGGTGGAGATGCAAGAAACACAAGCCAAATGGCAAAAAAGCTAAGACACACATCTCCTTCAAACCTCTCAAATGTACAGAATTTCTAGATTTTTTCCTCATTATTTTTGCTGCGTTTTACACAAAATTGTGGTTGTCTAGCAAATCACTGACAAATCATTTAAGATTGAAGTAAGAAAATAATGACAGACATTTGAGTTTCAGACTTCATACCCTTCAGTAACTTCATGCTAATGCCAATCTAGTTATTCTATCAATTTTCTAAGTTTGTAAGAGCAGTATTTAGCTGTAATCCTTAGTCCCTGTTTTGGGGCCTTTGCCCCCCACACACACACACATTATTTATGGCTTTGTCCAGACTTCTTGCTCTAAGAGGTTGAGATGTTTGATCTGTTCTCAAGATTATGTAAGATTCTGAAGGAAAAGGACAGTACTTTAAGTTTTTTTCTGGTAGTTTAGGTTAAGTCATTAATCTCTTTATTTAGGAACATCTGTGATTTTGCTAGTTGTTTGATATGCCTAGTGAAGTCCATTCTAATGGGAGCATTATGCTCAATAATTGGCCTAATCAATGCTTAAATATACAGAAACCTTGACTTCTCTAGATTTGGATTACATTCTGTTGGAAAGTAGAAACACTAAGAAGAATTTTCTGACTACTGTTGTCCTTTTTTAAAACAAGTTTAGTGTTTTAACATATAAGAGAAATATCATAACAATTTTATACAAATAATTAAAAATAGGTATTATTATAATATTCAACAAAACAACTAAAGTATTTACAAAGACATCCACTACAATCAGATCAATTAATTAAACTAAAATACTGTGCTATTGAAATTAGAATTTTTTAACAAATTTTGTAAATTATCCCATACAATAAAATGTGATGTTTTTCCAGTTGTTCTCATTCTAATTTTACTTATTTCCATATGACACATTATATTCATAACATTTTTAAATTCATTGAACGAAGGAGGTGTATCTGAAATCCAATTTCTAGTTATTATTTTCCTAGCCACTGCTAGGATAGACCATAACAAGGGAAGCTTAATCGTTTTAACACATTGAGGTACAGGTGTGTTGAATAATATAAGAGACTTAGAAATAATGAAATTATCTGTAAAAAGAGCCTGCAAAAATTCATTAATTGACTTCCAGTATTCTTTCAACTTCATACAGTCATAAAACATATGAGCCCAGTCAGCATTAATTTCTACATTACATCTCTTACATAGATTATCTTTATTATTAATTTTATTCATCATCAAAGGTGTATAAAAAGATCTATGTAAAAATTTCCATGTATAAAGTCTCCAGACAATGGAAGATGTAGTTCTATAAGCAGATTCCAATATATATTGTTTATCTTGTTGAGTTGGTGGGTCCCCATTAATAGAGGTGAAATAATTCCAGTATGAATCTACATTGTAAAAGTTTCTTGTCTGATAATTTTATGTATATATGAAAGTTTACCTTTATCAGAAACTTTATGCTGTAAATTTATTATCAAGTAATCAATCAGTTTTGGAATAGATTCTTTAACTGTTATAGACATTAGATCTATTCTATCAATGAGATGTTGTCTAAAGATCTGAACCTCTAACCAGCAAGTTTCTCTTAGATCAAATTCTTGTTTTAAGAAATCTAGATTTTTAACTTTATTATCAGATATCAGCTGATACCAGTACTTTAGATTATTATCTATAGCTAAATGAGCTCCTTCAGAAGTAGATGACATAAGCATACCCTGAGTATAAATTATAGGGAATACAATAAAATTCCATTCCCTATACTTAGGGTGCATGAATATAAAGTTACGATAACTAATAATAATATTTAATGGGTAACAGACCATATATTTAGGTGTAATAGGTGAAGTACAAAATTCCTTTAGCAACCACAACATGGAGTTATTTATAATCATATTTTTATGTGTTAAGGAGATTTTCATGAAGTGCATACTAATTAGCTCCCAATAATCTTTCCATTTTATGACATATGACCGATCTATTAATAAAGTAATAACTTTTATAATAGAAGAGATAATATATAAATTAAAGTCTGGAAAAGAAATACCCCTTGAGACCAGCTATTAGTATGTTTCTTTAATGCAATCCTAGGTCTATTAGGTGCCCATAAGAAATTTAACATTAGTGTATTCAGTTTCTTGATAGTTATTTTTGTAGGTGAAAGTATTATTGATTGTATTAAGTATAAAATCTTGGGGAATATTATCATTTTAATAATTGTAAGTCTCTCCTCCATAGTAAAAAACATATTATTCCAGGTATTAAAAAGATTTTGTATATTAAGAAAACAGGTATTATAGTTATTATATATAATAGATTTAATATCTTTAGATAGATACCTAAATAAGTTATCTGACCTGAGTTGGGTACATATTTAGTAAAATCACTAATGAGAGTATTTTTTCGTGTATATATAGGTAGTATTTTAGTTTTTTCTTCATTGAATATTAAACCAGAAATACTTTTAAAATTCATCATTTTATCAAATAAAGACTGCATAGAAGAATTAGATCCTGCTGATGTAATTAGAACATCATCTGCAAAAAGTTGAATTTTTGATGTTGTATTTTCTTCTATTTCAAAACCCTCTATGTCAGTACTGTTTCTAATCAAATTAGCCCAAGGCTCCATTACTAAAGTGAATAATAGTGGAGAAAGTGGACATCCTTGCTTTGTACCTTTAAGAATGGGTATTTTTTGTGAAACATATGTTCCTACCTTAATATAAGCCAGCGTTCCTTTGTATAAATGCTCAATTAAATTTACAAATGCATAAGAGAAATTTGTGCACTTCAGTAAGGTAAACAGATAGTCCCAACTTACTGAATCAAATGCTGAACCTATATCAAGACTAATAAGTGTTAAATCTTTCTTTTTCCTATTTGCAAAATCAATTAATGTTAAAGTTCTTCTTATATTATCAAAAGTATTTCTATTTACAATGAAGCCCGTCTGATCTATGTCTATAATGCCGGGATAATTGTCTTCAATCTATCAGCAAAAATACTCATAAACATTTTATAATCAACATTAAGTAATGAGATGGGTCGATATGAAGAACATCTAGTTGGATCTTTATTAGGTTTTAAAATTGGTGAAATAAATGTATATTGCCAAGATGGGGGTTATTAACTCAGTTTGGGCCAGAATAAAACCTTATGTATTAATGAATATGTAGTTTTAGAAAGGATTTTATATATCTCTGGTATAATACCATCATTACCCGGTGCTTTGTTTGATTTAAGCTTATTTATTTGTGTAATAACTTCTGTATATGAAATACTCTTGTCCAATAGTTTAATCTGTTGTTTATTAAGCTTTTTATTCATGTTTGTGGTTATAAACTCCTTTATTTTATCTTTAGGTTCCATGTTAATGTTGTTATGGTTAATCTTGTGAAAGTGATTTCTAAATTCATCCAGTATTTCTGGTATACTAGAAACATTCTTCTTTTTCCTTAGAGAAAAGATTTCTTTGATATGGTTTTGTTTATTCAATCTTTTGTTTTATTTTTAAGTCTATGTAAGTATTTGGGGCTTATTGAATAAGACAAAACTTGTATTTCTCTAAAGTTATTTTAACTTTATGAGTTAAAATTTCTTTGTATTTCTCATTTAGTTTGTTTATTTCTTCAATAACTTTCTTGTCCATAATATTTTCTTTATTATTATGTTTATAAGAGTCTAGTTTACTTTGAATATCTAACAATTCCTTATCCCAAGATTTCCTTTTGTTATTATACCATCTGATACTTTGTCCATATAGATATGATTTTAAGGCATCCCAAACATAGACAATGGAGACTTCAGGAGTATTATTTATGTCTAGAAAATGTTGTACTTCTGAAAGTATATATTCTTTATAGTCTTTTAGCTGAGTTAAGTATGCTGGTATCCTTTTGATCTGAACATTATGAGTATTTTTATCATGAATTCAAAAACAATTGAGTTATGATCAGATATAGGACATGAAATGATTTTGGAATTAATTAAATCTGTTACCATCTGGTTAGAAATAAAGACCCTATCTATTTTTGAATAAGTTTTGTATCTGTTAGAAAAAAGGTGTATGGTAATGATTTTGACTCTATCTGATTATTAATATCATTCAAATGATAAGAATTAGCAAAATCATTTAAATGTTTTGCATTAGATGTAATTCTTCTTTTCTTTATAGTGGTAGTATCACTTTCATGTAGTATACAATTAAAATCACCAGCTAAAATAATATCCCCTATAGAGAATGATATGATCTTATCAATATGATGTTTCACTGTATTAATACCAATTCCAGGTATCCAGTATACATTAATTAAAGTGCAAGTCTTCCCATTAATTTGTATTGTAACCATACAAAACATTCCTTTGTCATCCTGATAAGACTTAATGGTTTTAGGAATGGGCATACTTTTATTCCATAAAATAGCCACTCCTCTTTTTTTCTGAGTGTGCTCTGAACTAACCAATACTGCATACTTATTAGTGGCTAGTTTATCAATATCTTTTTTCAAGAGATGGGTTTCTTGCAGGAAGACTAGATTGGCCTTGTGTAGATTAATGTATCTTATTAGGCTTGCCCTTTTACACGGATTATTCAATCCATTAATGTTTAAAATTCCTTTTAAAGATGTCATTTGGCATTTTTAAAACTCAAGAATCTTATGATCGAAATAACAAATAACAAGATAAATAATGTTACATCTCCTCTTTTAGGTGTACCTTTAAATATAGCTGTATTTATTAAATCTCTTATGGGATTTTGTATAGGATTCAATTTTCTTTGTAGTGACAATGAGTGTACAAAATATATTGTGGATGTCAAAACTATATACATATAACAATGAACAAGTGAAAATAATGTAAGGATTAAACCTTGCATCCCGCCTGGAGTTGAAAACTCCAACTTAGAGCAGTATTTACCACTCAAGTTAACCCCCTACCCTAAGCAGCAGTACCTCAGCTACCACCTTATCAATTTAATACTAGTTATATTTAACTGAGGTTAACAGTTTTCAATTCAATTATCTATCAAGACAAAACTACACATTTGGTAAAACAGCATCATATAAACTAAAATAAACTTTTTTTTTTTTTTTTTTTTAAACTGTTCATACTATTATATAGATCTATGTAATATATAACACTTGAATTCTAATAGCATTCAAATAATCTTAATGTTAGAAATCAAGAGGAGAGAAAATTATGTTCTAACATTCATTTAAATCAAAAACTTTGGCTAATATGATTCAGACATTACATGCATTAAGATGCATCTATTTTCTGTCATGTGAATTCTATCAACAGCTTCCAAAAAAATCTTGAATTGTTTGTATATGAGCATTTACTTAAACTCATTATTGTCAATAGAGTAAAATATTGTATTCATAAAAAATGATTATAAATCATATTGCATAGTTATGCAGATTCTCAGAAACACCTGCGTTATTACCTAAAAAAAAAAAAGCCATCACACACAAACACAGACACACACACATACATATACACACACACATATACACACACACACACACACACACACACACATACACACACACACACACACACACACACACACACACACACACATATATATATATATATATATATATATATGATCTCACTGAGTTGTGTGTTAGTAGAGCACTATCCTACTTGCTGTCCCTAGAATAAATCTGTCTGCTTTATACAAAATAATGCACAGCAAACACATATTAGGAACCAGATTTTACAATCATGCTAACCTACTGCTTTAAAATATATCACATGACATTTCTTCCAGAATAGAGTTATAAGATTATTTATGCTTGCCAATCAGATGAATTAAATGAGTTATAGTAAAGTATATGTTTGGGACACAAGTTTTTGACACAGATTATTATGCTACTGTTAAGTAGATTTTCAAAAACATTTAAATAAATGTTTCATTTTCTATGCCTTCTAAAATAAGATATTTACTTGCTACAAGAAACTACATCATCCAAACTCATCATAACTGACATATTTTATGAATAGAGTATTTTTCCTGAATCTGTGGTGTGTCAGTGTGATAACCTTGTCAATGTTTATACTAACTGCTTTCAGTTTCTCTGTGAAAATTCTGTGAGTGAAGCTTCTGAGGAAACTCATGGACACTATGCATGAGACAGCCCACATCCCAGATTGTCTCCCTTAACATTTTGGCGGAAACTTATTAAAACTTGTGGCAAACATTCATTTTGTCAATAGAGTAAAATATTGTATTCATAGAAATTATTATAAATCATATTGGATAGTTATGCAGATTCTCAGAAAAAAGCCATCACACTCACACACACACACACACACACACACACACACACACACACACACACACACACACACACACACACATATATATATATATATCTGATCTCACTGAGTTGTGTGTCAGTAGAGCACTATCCTACTTGCTGTCCCTAGAATAAATCTGTCTGCTTTATACAAAATAATGCACAGCAAACACATATTGGTAACCAGATTTTACAATCATGCTAACCTACTGCTTTAAAATATATCACATGACATTTCTTCCAGAACAGAGTTATAAGATTATTTATGTCTGTCAATCAGATGAATTAAATGAGTTATAGTAAAGTATATGTTTGGAACACAAATTTTTAACACAGATTATTATGCTGCTGTTAAGTAGATTTTCAAAAACATTTAAATAAATGTTTCATTTTTTATGCCTTCTAAAATAAGACATTTACTTACTACAAGAAACTACATCATTTAAACTCATTATAACTGACATATTTTATGAACAGAGTATTTTTCCTGAATCTGTGGTGTGTCAGTGTGATAACCTTGTCAATGTTTATACTAACTGCTTTCAGTTTCTCTGTGAGAATTCTGTGATTTGAAGATTCTGAGGTAACTCAAGGACATTGTGCATAAGACAGCCCACATCCCAGATTGTCTCTCTTAACATTTTGGCGGAAACTTATTAAAAACTAGTGACAAACATTCATTTAGCAGTGTAAATGCATCTAAACATGACAGAACCTCCACAATGTATTCCACAGATCATCACAGCCTCTATGCAAGTGAAGTTAAACTCAAAATTACCAACAAGCAATAAAACTCAGCATTCTTCTCCCAACTCAATTTTCATACAAATCCTATTATTCACTGTGCCCACACAGTCTAAAGCATTTCTATATATTAATAAAGAAAAGAAAAAGAGAGTAGAAAATAAAAGGGAGTGAGGCAGAAATAAAAAATGTAAGAGAAAGCTGTAAGAAGTATATACAATGGAATGTTACTTACTGTTTATATTAATAGAGTTAAAAATAAAACATATTATTTACTCTTATTTACTTCTGATTATTATTAGTTAAAGCATGACAGATTATTTACAAACAAGCATAAGCAGTATAATCAAGAAAGTATAATTAGAAATAGCATTTGAAGAACTTATAAACTTTTACAAGAAATAAATATGTTATTATTCTATTAATGATATTTTCATTACTGTTCTCTCCCACCCTTTACCCACTACATAATCTAAATAGAATGTCATTGTTTAAACAAAGAAAATAATAAAAGAAGAAGGAAAAAAAGGTAAAGATAAAAAAATGTATCAAATTACTAACCTTACTTTTTTCAGAAAGAAAAACAAATCGAGTCACAGCCTGCCATTAAATCCTCAGGCATTTTGACTGGTTATGAAACAAAACATTTCTTTGCACATAGAGAATAACTTTGATTAAATCTTTTCCAAAATATTTGTGGCTTTCTGGAAATGCAGGAACTATATTCAAAAAGATTAATAATGAACTAAAATGATGAGAGAGAAAAAAAACATATAACAAATCATTTGTTTTTTAGTCTCTTCTTCTTTTCTGAAGTCTTCCAGGAAGCTTCAGTTGCCAATCTCTTTAATGAAGAACTAGCCCATTCCATTTCTTCTATTTTATCCAAAATCCTTTTTCTTTGACAAACAGTAAAGCAGAGTCTAAATCATCGAAGACCTTAGGACCATCAGGAAGGAAGATTTTAAGCTTGGCAGGAAACAGAAGGTATGTTTTAAACTGTGCCTTTTTAAGCTCCCTTATTAGTGGCAGAAAAACTTTTCTTTTAGCAATTACCATGGAAGAATAGTCATTGTCAAAACGCACAGTTGCCTCATTAAACTTAACAGGAGCTTTAGCCCAAGCAGATTTAAGAACCATCTCTTTATCAAAAGATGATAGAAATCTAACTATAACTGATCTAGGATAGTTTTTGTTAGAGTTAGTATTAGCTATAGATCTATGTGCTCTTTCGATACCAAAAGAGAATGCTTCTGGTAAATCTAAAGTTTTAGGGAGCCATGTTGTTAAAAAGAAGTAATATTGTTACCTTCAATATTTTCTGGCAGTCCAAAAATCCTAATGTTATTGCGCCTAGATCTATTTTCCAGGTCATCCAGCTTTGTTTGTAAATGTGTATTTTGTTTCAGCAGAAACTCAATGTTGATTTCCTGTTCTTGTATTTTATTTTCCATGTCATTCACAGCTTCTTCTATGCCTGTCATCTGGATCTTCTGTTGTTGCAGGTCCATATGTAACAAGTCTATTTGTTTTGTAGTTTTTCTATGAAAGTGTCTATTTTAGTATCCATTTTATCCATCTTAGCAGTAAGTTGCTGGACTATAATTATCAGAGACTGAAGTTCTTTCTTGATGCTGGAGTCTTGAGAATTTGTCTTACTGGAACTCATTTCAGACTGATAAACTGACAGGAAAATTTCCAAAGTAATTTCTGGCAGGAATATTATTAAGATTTCCTTTCTTTTTTAGATATAGTTCAAGAACTATATAAAACAAACATATTTAGAAAGAAAATTACTTCAAGAATTAATTTTTTAAGTAATTAATTCCTGTCAATGTAATGAAATTGGTGGAGCTGAAGAAATCTGCTGCTATCCTGTGTTCATCCTTGGCCACGCCCCCTGACTACTGTTGTCCTGATGACTGGAAGATATGTGATTATAGGCCCATGAGTTCAGGTCCCTAACAATATTTTCATTTGAAGTGGGGTGTTGCCTATGCTGTACGTTTGGGGGAGGGGTTGCTTACCAAATGTCACAACACTGCACTTTTTTACATTTAATTTGAGGTCATTTTCAGTACACCAGTTATTTATGTGTGTGCATTCTTGCAAGAAGGTTAAACTATAAGCAGGGGATTGGTTTATTTATTGTTGGTTTATTTATTGACATTTGATTACCTGGAAAGTCCGACTAGGCAGAAGCTCATTTTCAATGGAGGCCCGGGAAGAAAAGCTCAAAATTATTTTAAAACATTTTATGAACAATAATTTTGCAATCTTCAAAAATATCTGACTTTGAATAATTATAACAAATTGGGCATAATATAAAAACACTGGTTAAGAATCAATACAATCATTTAATAGTTTGAGAAATTTTAGACAATTTGTAGAGAATATGATAGCAGTAAGGCAGTAGGCGAAAAAGGGAAAGTAAGGTGGTATAAGGAATGAAAAGGGCTTTCAGAGTGGTTTTGAAAGATGGCATGGAGGGAAATGACCTGATGGATAGAGGTAAGGAGTTCCAGATCTTAGCAACCTTGTACAAATATAGGTAATGCCCAGCAGATTTGATAGGTTTGTAGACAGATGTGAGGTTTTTGGTCAATGGATTGCAGTGACAGACTGGGAACATAGCTGTGTAGAATACTTTTTACTGCTTGACAGACGGGTGGAAGCTACGTAATTTTATAAGTAGTAAGCTGTGTATATGTTAGACATCGAGGAATTCTAACCACTTTAGGCTTTTCAGTGCTATTCAGTGGTGGGCTTGGAAAGGGGTATTTGCTGCAAATTTACCAACTTATTACAGCATTGTTCAAGTTTTAATTTTTGTGAGCCTGGAGGTTAGGAAGGATGGGAACACCATTTAGAAGTGTGGGGTGGGCAAGTGCAGTTTTAGCTGCATCGTTACAAAAGTTTTGGGCTCTGTAAAGCATCCCTAGTTTTTGTTCAGTTTTTCTTATCTAACTTTGTATTTGCAGGTGGACTGCAAGATTACCATCCACTATTACCCCTAATAATTTGCTATCAGAAATGACTTCAATGGTTGTATTATCAAAACAGAGGACTTTTAAGTTTTGTTTTTTCATAAGAGAGGGATTTGGGGGAAAAATAGTAGTTTGGTCTTTTTTGTTCGCATAAGTTGTGAGTTATGAAGCCATGTTTCAGTGGTAGTTGACGCGTGACAATAATTCCCAGTTTACAGTCATCTGCAATGAACAAACATTCCATTGGTAAGGATGGTGTGTGCTGCTGTGCGTGTAATGCCCTAATTAGGGATAAAAGGTTAGTTAATTTACATGGTTACAGGCGACAAGAGCTGGACTCTTCTACACCAATTAGCAGAATATTCAAAAAAATATGAGTATCAATGCATTTTCAAGGAATTGTGAATTTTTGCATTTTCAAGGAACTGTGAGCTTCAAGGGATGTTTACTGTTGCTGATGTGAAATCTGTTTTCAATGTGCAACTGTTTTGTTTAGCAAATGGTCATCACTGATTGTGCTACAGAACTTGAAACCAGTAGCACATCAGAGAGTATATTTACCTTTGATGCAGATGGCTGTAGGTTCTACTCCCGCACCGTGTAGATGGGTTGGTAATATTGTGTTGTACTTTAATGAGGGGGTGCTGCAGTCCTGAGTGTGTCTTCATTTGTTTGGTTTGCCATCCATTCCCTATTGCAAAGTTACCAGCTTACCATTTTTTTAAAGTAACCTTGGCAATGCATTATTTAAAGACAGCAGGCAATGAATCTGTAGATGAAACACTGAAATATAAAGTTGTTTGCTTGCATCAACCTATTCATTAGTTACAGATCTCTTTAATGTGGAATTATTCAGATTACTTTTACTACTGCAGAAATTGTGCTCATTAACTGATACTGAGTAGCCTTTTATGGTTGAAATTTCTGAAATGAACAGTTTTATCATTATTGATGCTTTCATTGCTTATTGGAAAAATGTTCATAACTACAAATTTAAAACCCACTGATGCTGTACCATACAAGGAATATAATTCAATACAATCAAGATGCTGCATCAAAGAACAAATGCATGTATGCATGGTCCTAAAAATGTACCCAATAGTTTGAAATAAGCCCAAAGGTATACTTTATCCTCCAATGACTGGATGCATATTTTTTGAATGTATGTTTCAATGCTCTTTCAATGGTAGAGATGCTTACTGTTCATACTAATTTATTTAATTTATTTTACATTTGTTGACCGGGTTAGTCTAGCTGGATATATTTCCATTTTCAGTAGAGGCCCGGGGAGATAAGCTCCACACAAGTTATAACAAAAAAGTCAAAAAAATAAACAAGCAAAAGAACAAATCATCATAGATGAAAAGACAAATAAAAAAATAGTACTCAACAGGTATACACATGAAAAGAATCACATTTCTAAGAATAGCAGTATTAGCTGTAATAACATCAAGAACAAGGCACAAAGTACTAAGTCTGTTTTCATTGTGAGGCCATATTGTTTTGTTTAGCAAATGTCTGTCTGTGTTTGTGCTATAAAATTTGAAGTAAGTTTTAAAAATCTCAAATCATTTTAGAATTAAAGAAGAAAACAGTATGCTCACTGACAGGTTTGAACAGTACTTATGGTAAATGAGGATAAGCAGCCAAGTAATGGACATTGGAATGGCTGCAGTGTAGGCTGAGAGGGTTGCTGTGTGTGAAAAGGAGACCCAATCCATTACCATGCCTTATTTAACCATTGATCTGGCTCTGGCCTTCAGACCTGCATTGATGGAATTAGCCTGTGCACCACTTAGCATTCCAGCATGTAACTTATGGATTTACATTTAGTTTGAATAGTTTATCAATATGAGTGTGGGCTAGTATCACAGGCCTTGACTACATCAATGTTTGCTCTTTGTAGGATTTTGTTCTCATTTAATACCTTGGTGACATTTTCAAAGAAGCTGGGTAAGTTAGGCAGACAGATCTACCCTTCACAAATCCAAGCTGATTTAGGTCATGAGATTGTAGGTTGCCAGTATATTTGTTTTTGAGATGTATAGTGACATATTTCACTGTCTTGTAGATTAGTCTAGTAAGGCTTGGTAATCTACAGTTGCTCGAATTAAGTGGAGCCACCTTTATGAAGGAGGACAACCAAGGCTGTTCTCTATATGTCTTGCATGAAGTCACTTGAGAGGCTAAGGATGAACAGATTTATGAGTATATCTGAAAAAACAGTGCTTTGTGCTGGCAAGGAAACACCCAAGCATTGTTAGCTAGACAGAAAGAATAGTTGTGTAAAATCTTACCATAACCATAGACGTCCTTCTCTTCCATGTTGCTTTATTCATAGTGTGGTATTTCCTGCCTCAGGTGATCCGACGTCAGCTCCTATACAAAAGCTTAAGCCTGGCTGCTGCAGGTGCATGGGACATCACACGTAGGGCCATAAACCAGGGACCTTAAGTGATGTCTGCACACAAAGACCTCAGAACTTGAAGCCCAGAAGAACAGCCTATTAGGTAGAGCAAGATGCCAACATAAGGAACAAATGCCATTGTTAGGCTGAACAGATGAGCCTCTAGGGAGTGGAAGCAGAGGCCAAAAGGCAGACCTTCCAGTAAATGAAGAATATGGGGTATGGAGGGTGGGAAGGAATACTGCAACATGAAAGAGAAGGACATCTATGGTTATGGTAAGATTTTACACAACTATTCTATGTCCTTCTATTCCAGAGTTGCAGTATTTATAGTGTGGTAGAGTACCACTGCTTAGGAAGAGCGATGGGAGGAGGCAGACATAGACCATTCCAGGAATCCTAGCAGGATTGCTCTAGCAAATTCTGCTCTGGCCCTGGAGACTTGGTCTAATTTGTAGTGTTTGGTGACAGTGCGAACAGTAGATCTGGTAGCTGCTTCCAAGACAGAAGCTGTTTCTAGCCCTTTGAGAAAGGCCTTGGAGGTAGCCATGTCCCTGGTTGAGTGAGCCCTTACACCTTGAGGCAAGAGTTTGCCATGGTGACAGTAGCAGAAAAGAATTGACTTCCTGATCCAACAGGAAGTGGTTTGTTTGGAGACTGCCTTGCCCAGAGCCATGGGGTGAAAGGAGCTAGAGTTGGTCTGATTTTCTGAAGGACTTAGTCTTGACTAAGTATAATCTTAATTGTCTGTGTACATCCAGAGAAAGAAGGATCCTCTTTGCATTGCTGGACAGGTAGTGGAAGAGGGTAGGTAAGTGGATGGACTGGTTTAAGGATACCTCGTTTACCACTTTGGGCATGAAGGTAGGGTTTGTGTGCACGGTCACTCTGTCATTGTGGAAGGTGGTGTAAGGAGGGCAGGCCATGAGGGCCCGTAGTTCTGAAACTCTTCTAGCGGAAGAAATGGCCACTAAAATAATGGTTTTCCATGTGCACATTAGTAAGGCGGCTGAAATGGCCGGCTCAAAAGGAGGTAAGGTGAGTTTTTCCAGCACACAGTTGAGGTCCCTTAGAGTAGGGATGGGTTCTCTTGGTGGTCTAATATGCAAGACCCTTCTCAGGAAAAGTTTAACGTCCAGCCTGGAAAGCAAGGGGTGCTGTAAAGGTAAGCATGCTGAAATGGCTGGCAGGTGGACTTTTTACAGAAGAGTATATTAGTCCAGCCTTAATGAGTTCACAAACATAGCTAAGGACTAAGGAGGGATTGGCCTGAAGGGGGTGCCTTTCCTTAAGAAGACACCATTAAGAAAATCTTTCCCATTTACATAGGTATGTCTTTTTAGTAGTCTGTTTCCTGGCCTCCATTTGGACTGAAAACATGTCCTCAGAGTAGAGTTGTCTGTAAGGGATTAGAAGTTGATCATCCAAAGAGTTAGATTTAGCATTTGCAGCTGAGTGTGAATAAGAGATCCCTTTTGTTGAGGAGTAGGTCCACCTTGTGGGGTAACCTGTGGTCATTGCCCTAGGCTAGAGAGTGAAGAAGGGGGCCACTAGGGCCTTGGCCAATAGGGAGTCACCAGCAAGATTTTTGTTTGGTCCTCCTTGATTTTCAGGATTACCTTTTGTATTAGTGAGAAGGGGGGAAGGCGTATAGGAACATCCCCTTCTATGGAAAACTGAAGGCATTCACCCTCCTGGCTAGTGGAGTGTGATCCCTGTGGCAAAAATTGAATAGTAGTCTGTTCTGGGGTGCGGCAAACAGATCCACTTGAGGTGTGCCCCACCGGTGGACTAGGTCTAAGAAGGTTTCCCTGTTCTAGATCCATTTGTGAAGCTGTGAAGATGCTCTGCTGAGCAACTCTGCTATGTTTGTTTTCCTGAGAGGGGATGTAAGAGGCCTGCAGAAAAGGTTGTGTTTGGCAGCTAGATACCAAATTTGTAGGGTTATCCAGCATAAGAGATAGGCCTTTGTCCCTCCTTCTTTGTTGAGGTACCACATGACCGTGGTGTTGCTTGTAAGTATGTGTAGCAGGCCTGGGTGAAGGATTGGGAGGAAGGCCTTGAGGCCCAGCAAGACTACACTCATTTCCCTGACGTTGATGTGTTGTTTTTGTAGGTCAGGGTTCCAAGACTCTTATACACTGAAGTATTTTAAGGTTGCCCCCCCGCCCTAGGTCTGATGCATCTGTGTGCATAGATTGTGTAGGGGGGAGTTCAAGGGGAATACCCTGGTTCTGAAGGATGTGCTGCATCCACCACCTCATTTCTGTTTTTAAGCAGGGCAAAAGGGGAATTAGTTTGTCTAGGGAGTGTTGGTTCTGAGACCACACATTTTCAAGTACCATTGGAATTTTCTCATGTGCCTCCTGGCTAATGGGAGCATGGGAATAGTGGCTGCCATGAGTCCCAGGACTTGCAAGAATTGCCTTGCAGTTAGGTGGGACACCGAAAGAAGTGTTTGAAAGTGGCTGGAAACAGACTGCACTTTGTCCTGTGGGAGAAACTGCCTTATCAGGTCTGTTCTGATCCTGCAGCTCAAGAATACTTTGCTTGCTGGGGGAGAAGAGAGGATTTCTGGAGGTTTAGGGTGAAACCCAAGTTGTGAAGGAGGGTCACTGTGAATTTGAGATGGTTTTGTGGCATGGACTCTGATTCCACCAGAAGGAGAATGTCATCCAGGTAAGGGTAGATTTTAATTCCCCTGGTTCTGCAATATGCATTAGCGGGGGACAGGCATTTTGTAATTAGTCTGTGAGCAGTAGATAAGCCAAAGAGCAAGGCTGTAAATTGAAAATGTGAGGAATTGCTAGTACATTGTAGGAATTTCCAATGAGGGGGCTTGATACGAATGTAGAGGTAAGCCTCCTTTAAGTTCAGAGTGGCCATGAAGGCTTGGGGTGGCATCAGGGGGTAGGAGGGCTTGGAGTGAGAACATCCTGAAGGAGGGGACTTTTAGGAACTGATTTAAGAAGGATAAATCTAGTATTGGTCTCCAAGAACCATCCTTTTTTGGGGACTCAGAATAGACGCGAGTAGAATCCTTTTCTTTCCTGTCGGACTGGTTCTATAATTCCTAGAGTAAGAACATTTTGCAGAATGAGGGGGAACAGGCAAGGGAGCCCGCAGGATTTTTGCAAGGGGGGGGGTGCAAACCCAAAGCCCCGCCCATGCAGCCCCACCCCCTCTGTCCACAACCCACCACCACCACACCCCCACCCCAACCCCACTCACACAGTCATTCCAGTGTCCCATTACTTGGATATTTCTCCCCATTTGTCATAGACACTGTTCAAATCTCTCAGTGTGCATACTCTGTTCTATGCTTTACTTCTACAATGATTACAGATATTTGGATTTCATTAAAAACTTTTATTTCAAATTTTATAGCACAAACACTGATAGACATTTACTAAACCTAAACAAAGCAACAGTCTTACAATGAAAACAATCTTAGCATTAAAACTTTTCTAACTTTGAAACCCACATTCACTGAAACAACATTGAAAGCTACATTCAAAGAAATTGCATCTGGCCAGTGGCAGGGTAAGTTTACCTTTGGGCTGTATTCAAATCATAGGCTCCTTGCACAAATTTTTAGAACCATGCGAAAGTTCTTTGATTCACCATCCTGACTGTATTAATTATACTATATAATAATTGCATAATACAGCACCACTTGTTAGAGCGTGTTTTAAATTTATAGTTCTGAACATTTTTCCTTTAAGCAATGAAACAAATTATATGAACCAATAATGACAACCTGCCCAATTCAGAACATTTCAACCATAGAGAGCCACTCAAACCTCTGTCATACAATCCACCAATATCAATCAATATGCAGAATTTCTGCAGAAGTAAAAGTCATCTGAATAATTCCACATTAAAGAGATCTGAAACCAACAAAGAGGTTGTTGCTAGAAAACAACTTTATATTTCAGTGTTTCATTTACAAATTCAGTGCCTGTTGCCCTTGAAGAATAAATTGCCTAAGTTACATTAAAATAAATGGTAAGCTGGTATATTGCAATAGAGAATGGGTGGCAAGCTGAAAAACAGGTTCATAGTTATTAGGTGTCTCATCCAAAGGAGGACATACTAAGGACTACAGTACCCATACCCCCTTAAAATGCAAATTTACATGCTGTAGGAATAGAACCTACAGCTCTTAGCATCAAGATGCAAGTATGCTACCTGCTGTACTAACACTGCTTTAAAATTCTATACCACAATAATGTTACCATTTGCTAAACAAAACAGTTTCACATTTTAAGGAGACTTAGCATGAGCAGCGTAACATTTGCTTCCCTTGAAGCTCAGAATTCCTTAAAAATGCACTTGAAAAAAATTCCACCTGCTAGATCTAACTAGGGCATTCTCTCACTCTGTCTCTCTCTCTCTCACACACACACACACACACACACACACACACACACACACACACACACACACCCCTCAACTTCTTAGTAAAAGAAATCTGGACAAAGCCTAAAATAAACATAGACAGATTATAAATATTGCTTTCATGAACTTTTAAAATTGCTAGAATAACAGGATTTGTGATGGTATGCATTTTTCTAAGGGATATGATGTCTAAAACTATTTAGCAACTTCAGTCCTTTTTAGGAGGGATATGGGGCAAAAATCTGGACATTCTCAAAAACCTGGACAGCTGAGGGGTATGCTACCTCCCTTTTATACACACACACAGGCCCCAAACTAGGTACACATTTAGAAAGTTGCTAGAACAGGATTTGTGTTAGAATATATTTTCTGAAGGATATCAAGTCTGAAACTCAAATACATGTCATTTATTTTGCAACTTTAATCCTTAGCTCATCCTAGTGATTTGTCAAAAACAGAATTTTTATGAGGAACAGACCAAAAATATAATGCAAAAATCTGGACATTCTGTGAAAATCTGTACAGTTGAGAGGTACGAGTCACACACATTATTCCCCCTACCTCCTTAGAAAGTGGCTAGAACAACATGTTTTGCATTAGTATGCATTTTCTGAATGATATGAAGTCTAAAGCTCAAATGTCTGCTATTATTTTCTGAGGTCAGTCCCTCAGTGATTTGCCAGAAAAACACAATTATATGAGAAAGAAACCGAAAATATGAGGCAAAAATCTGGATAACTGCACAAAATGTTACAAGCACAAACATTTAAAACATTGTACCACACATTAATGAAATGTATAACACTGAATCCAAAGGCTGCATAATACACTGCAGCTGAACTAAATCAATCACCACTGCATTTGTGTCTTTCGGCTTTTCCCAGTTAGGGGTCGCCACAGCGGAACTCCGGTCCGCTAATGACTGGTAGTGGATTTTTACGTACCGGATTACCAGCCCTGACGCACAACCTTCAACGAAGGCACGCCCCATTCACGTATGCCTCCACACAGAAGACGCTCTAGCTGAGAATCGAATGGGACAACGTCTTGCTATGAGGCGACAACGCTATAAAGGTGGAAAATCAACTGAACTGTCCAACTACCATCCTACTGAAATCTTATCACCCTTGTTCAAAATATTCGATAGATGTAGTCACTCCCAGTTGCTAAACTATCTCTTAACCATAATCATAACCTCCTGTTTAACATTCAGCATGGATTCTGACCAAAACATAGTACTACTACTGCCCTGATGTCCTTCGCTAACACTGTTTATTAACATAGAAATTACTGCAAATTTGTATTCTCTATCTTTCTTGACTTATCCAAAGCTTTCAATACTCTCTCAGTAAACTTGTCACAGCGCTTTCTGATCTAAAACTTAGCCAGTCCTCACTTGCATGGTTCCAGGATTACCTGACAGGATGTCAGCAGGCAGGGAGATGGCAACACAATTTTTTTTCACTTCTACCAGTCACTCGGAGTACCACAGGGCTCTATCCTGGGTCCCCTCCTCTTCACATTTTTTTACTAACAATCTCCATACCTCTACTCTGCATGCATCCTTTGTCCGGTATGCAAATGACTCTGCTCTAAGATGTGCTGCCCCCACACTACAACAACTTCAAATAGCTACCCAGCAGTCATTCTCTTCTATTGAATCTTGACTAACTACTGTTCAGCTCATTCTTAATCCCAATAAAACTAAACTTATGCTTTTTTCCCACAAGAATGCCTGACCCAACCTTCAAAATCTCATCAGCAAACAATACAAATATTACTCCAAAATCCAACACTAAACTTCTCGGTGTGATCATTGATAGCCACTTGAGATTCGACAATCAAATAGACCAGTCAATAAAGAAAGTCCACAAAAAACTCGGACTTCTATACCAGAATAAACAATTTTTAGCAAGTGACACAAAAAAACACCATTGCTAGAACTCACCTTGTCTCTACCCTCCTCTACGCATCTCCTATTTTCACCAGTCTAAGGAAATCAGAAATAACTAAACTCGACACCTGCTACAATAAAATCGCAAAGTTTGCCACTGAATCTATGCATAAGTCTCATCACTGCATGGCATTAAGACAACTCAGTTGGTTAGAACTGCCTAACCTCTTAGCCTACAATCAGCTGACAACAGCCTGTCAATTACTCTACCATCTAGACAAAACCCCTAGCCTTCACAATATTTTCCAACCCTACTCAACTTAATGAGTCCTTTATTCCACAAACAAATCACTGTTAAAGATCTCTACAGCTAACAACACAGCTGAAGAATCCCTGTACTCTTAACTACATAGCTAAATTATGGAACTCTCTGCCACTCAACATAAAAACGAGCACTGTCAAATTCAAAAAGTTCCTTAAAACCCATCTATCTAATACATGGATATGCTCTTGTGCTAACCCTGGATAATAACTAACTATCTTTAAATACTAGGTTCCCTAGGAACAGTACTACAAAACTGCTGTAATTTTGTTAGCTCTGTTGTTTTAAACTGCTTTTCAACCTTAATTGAAGTCTGGCAATATCTACTGTAAAGAAAATGATGTACAAATCTCTGCAAACTGTAAAAATGCTGTACTGTCTCAATTTAATAATCTGCTCTACTATATGTTCTATATCATTGTGCATAAGCATCCATTTTTTGTATGTATATATGCACTGTCTCTGTTATATTACTGCAGCTTTGCATAATCTCTGGATGTATTCATGTGGAGCTTTTCTCCCTGGATGTCCACTGAAAAAGGACAGCTTGTCCAGTTGGACTTTCCCAGTAAACAAATGTAAAATAAAATAAATTTGCAGTGCTCTTTTACGTCACTACATGACTCCACCAATGGCAATAATGAATTACTAACATTTCTGTTCCTTTTTGGCTTCTTGCCAGTTTGTATGTTTTCTTACCAACTGTGAATGTGCGTCCTAATGCCAGCATATTCCAGAGATACCAGCAATGCTATATTGGTTTCCTTAATTAGTTCTACTTTTAATATTTAATTATTTTTGAATGTGTGGTTTGCACTGTGATCACTGGAATACATTGATGTTAGAAGATTAATTAAAAAAAAACAGATATTCAAACCCTGCACAGTAGAAATATTGTGAATATTGTGAATATGTGCAGTATAAATAACGACGGGCTGTTTTGTATATTATATTAAAACTGTATAAGAATCAATGAAGATGTCACACATGGTAACCTTTAAAGCTACAGATGTAGCAATCTACCTCCATAAGGAAGAATAGTTGTGAGAACTGTGTGATATTGCACTGCCTATCTTAGATGTCCAAATCAAACTCTGATGGTGCCAAACTCTATCTGGGTGAATACAGCTTCCATTAGGCTTTCCTGTACATCTGTAGTAACTATTTTTAACAGTATGGCATAGTGTGAGACAAAAGTGGATACTACAGCACTTAAGTAAATAATTGTTCTAGTCATGGGTTATTTGTGCACTGCAGTGTAATATATTCTTCAGTTACTTTGTGTACAAAAGATTCTGTTTCCTTTGAAATTACAATTTTTAATCTAAATCATTTCACTGTAGATTATGAAATTCAGCAAAATGCTTGGCTACTGAGGTATCAGAATAATTGTGTTTATTGTTTATTGTCATGCAGATACTGCATTATTCCAGGGTGGAGATTTCTACCTGTCTCACCAATATAAAAGTAACAGAAGAGCATGACTGAACCAAGCTTAAGTGATGGTAGTGAATTACCAGAATACTTAAACAAAGACTTAAATTCAGCTCCAGTTTTCTTTTGCACAGCCTCGGTGCTAACAGAGAATAAGCCATGAAAAAAAATCATTCAGCTTTGCAAACATTACTTTGTCACTGGTTTCCTGCTTCTAGCTCTTGTGCCTGAAATGTAGAATCAAGATGATATGATTTTATAAACCGTGCTCTCTCACACAGTACAAGCTGTGATACTACTGCTAATGTGTCTAACTAAAACACATTGCACCCTCTCAGACTTGTCACATCCTCAGCAGCGTTATTTTATATAAAGAAAAGTAAACCCTTTAATTTGATGCACTTAAGATATAAATTAATGATTCTTTTACAGCACTGTATCTCTGGACATATGTGTTGATCAACAGGAGGAGGGCCGGGTTTAGCAAAATGGTTAAGGTCTTTAACTCACAGATACAAGATACAGGGTTTGGTTCTGACCTCAGGTTATTAGCTAGGCTTAAAACTGTGCTTTAGACCAGTTAGCCTAGTATTCACCTATGAACCTTGTCAGAGCAGATACTACTACTGAAGAACTGTGTACTTCATACATGAAATGTAGCATAAGATATACTTTATAAAATAAAATTTCTCTTAAGCTTTACTGGTTACTATACCTATAGATTTTACAGACCCCCTCCTTACATTATATTGTTTAAGCAGGGAGTGAGCTATTCAGCCATTAGCATGTTATACTGAAGAGACGCATAAAAACATAATTCTGAGCACTAATCGTTATATTTCTGAGGTATATAAGTGCATAAATGCAAAACTGCCCACTGCAACTCATATTGAGTTCCGCTCATTAAAAAACACCTTCATAAGATAAAATATGTATTTTTGCATAGGGTACAAGCTTTTATGCAATCCCCATGTGGGGTACTTAGCTCCAGCATCCCTCGTGCTCATATATATATTAACTCCATGTATGCACATGTAGAAATAAAAGAAAGGTCTATTTTATACCGTATAGTGATCTCCTTTAAACAGTGGGGCTTGATAAGCACTTTGAGAAGCCCTTATGAAAAGTACAAAGTAGGGAAGTCAAAATTAAATAAACAACTCAAGCTATAACACACAATTCATCATGCAAAAAATCCACAAAAACAAACAAAAATATAAAACATGTAACCACAGCAATGATAAAATTAACAAAAACTAAAAGATCACATGCATTGCAAACACAAAACAAATCAACAAAACAGCAATACCTAGACACACAGCTGAAAACGTCAATGAAAACACTGGTAAAACAGCGACAAATACTTAAAAAAGTTTTAATATACGGAGTAAGCGCTTTCACAGTAAAATTCCAAGACCTGCTTCCATATCGTACAGAGAACAAAAGAAGCACAATCCATTACAAAATAAACATGTTGTTTTTACTGATGTGTCACATAAGGATACCTACAAGGATTAGAACATTTTCTATGGCACCCATCACTAATAACAGGAACCTCATCAGAAGCCTTGCTGAAAAAGATTGTATACCACATAATGAAAGAAACACTGTCCATCTATTTTATGAGAAAGTTCATTGGCAACTGTTTGAGGTCCAGACAACCAATAAGCCTGATGCTCTTTGAGTGACGAAAATACATGTTATGAACATTCAGTCTAATCTGCTAGATGGCCTCAGGCAAGCGTGCAGCTAAAGCAGCCTTTTGTTTCTCCTTTCTAGCCTTGCTACAAAGAAGAATGGATACTCAAGCAGAAAGCATTACTAACTGAAAGTACCTCTGAATGAAGCATGACTCTGATCTTTTAAATAGTTATATCCGACTCCCTTAATTTCTTTATGGTAATGTCCCTAACTATTTCTCACACAGACACATACCTCTTAATCTCTTAAACATTTAAACCCACACACTTACCTCTCACTTGTACCTTCATCCGTGTAGTCCACACGTCTTTTGGAATTCAAATTGCGTGGGAGTGGAAAATGAAGATGTAAGCCGGCAGTCGCACAAAAGCAGAAGCGTTTGTGCAACTGGACGCAAAGGATGTTCTTAAAGTAGAACACCCGTTAAAATTTTTTTTTTTTTTATTCAAAAGAAAATGAATCTCCCGGTCAGACGGTTCCAGGGGTTGCAAATGCACACCCTTGCACCTGCCTGTGGGCGCCCTTGGGAACAGGTGGAGCTGGTTTCTTGGTGGGAAAGGGATAGGTTTTGGCCTTGGTTTTTCCCTCCAAGAAAGAAAATATTCCCGCTGAATGATGGATAGAACCCACTGGTCTGTGGTTATAATTTTCCAAAATGGGAGGCAGTGGGGTAGGCTGGCAGACACTGGTAGGTGGGCAAGGCAGTCATGCTGAAATGAGGCCCCCTCTGTCTGGAAAGGGCTGTTTTGAGGGGGGGCTGAGTGTTGAGAGGTCTGGAGTAAGGCTGTCTGCTGGATCCTCTTCTAGGCATAGATGAGGGAAGGATGAGTAGAAGGGGTCCTCCTGACAAAAGAAGCCTTAGCTGGATAATATCTATAGTATTTAGGAAAAAGGGACACCAGCAAATGCTTAATGTACTGCAGCTTTTTGCTTTTCCCTTGCAAGTTTTTGAAAAGCTCAGCTGAGTTTTTGCCAAATAAGAGGTTGTGGTCCAGTGGACCATCCATGATTTTGGACTTAAAATCCCCAGGAAGGGGTTGAAGGCGAAGCCAGGAGTACCTACGAAGGGCAGATGCAGAGGCTGGAGACCTGGCTGTGGCTTTGGCTTCATTGTAACTACACCTAATGGAGTGTCTGGCTACCTGGGTGGCGAGGGACAGCTTTTATGCAATGTCAGACTTTGGTGGACAGTCAGGGGTAGAGGCCAACAGGGTTGATGCCTGGGACACTCGATCCAGGGCGTATTTAACCATGTGGGTTTGGTAATTAATAGCTCTGAAAGCCAAGGCTGATGAAGTGTATACCATTTTACCCATTCTGTCCATGGTTTTACTGTCCTTATCTGTGGGCAGAAGAGAAGCAGAGGGTACTTGTCTGGACTGTCTTTCAGGAGACACAGCACTGACAGCTGGGTCTGCCAGGGGAGGTTTTACCAGAAACTTCTGGTCATCAGGCACCTTATAAAACCTGTCCAGTCATTTTGGGGCTGGAGGCTGAGAATCAGGGTTCTGAGATACTGAGTTAAATGCGCCCAGGAATGCTGGAAGCACAAGGGGAATAGCTCAAGGAGAGGGAGATTCAAGTTTTAAAAGGTCAAAGTACCTCTTCTGGGTGTCAGTCATCAAGCTACTGTCCCACTTGAAGTACTCCTTCATTTAGTTATAGTTTCCCCGAGGGTAATATCCTCTGGTAGGGAGTCCCCCTCAATGGAGTCTTCATCTGGGGAATAGTAATCCACAAGGGAAGTGATTTGTGAAACGCATGAAACTGATTCCTCAGATGAGGAGTAATACTGCTCTTGTTCTTCTTCTCCCTGTTGAGAAGTGGGTTAGGGCAGAGAAGAAGCAGAGGCTGGGTGAGGGCTCAGCACAGAAATGCTAGATGGTGTAGGGCCTGAGGTTCTAAGGGCCATCAAGGCCTGCATCAGAGAGTTAAAGTCTGCCAATGTGACGGTCCTTCAGGAGCAGGAGTGAGATGCTTTGGTTTTTGCTTTTTCTTGGTAGGAGTAGGCTTAGGGGAAGGCCTAAAGCTAGAGGCCCAGCCTACGGTACGAGAGGTCTCGGTTGCTCGGCAAGCAGTTTCCTCACCTGGAACTGTCGAAGCTAATGGTGAAATCAGGTGTTCTTCAGCCCCTATATCAGTAGCCGATGAGCTGTCTGATAGAGCAGCAGTGGAAGTGTGTGTGTGTGTGTGTGTGTGTGTGTGTGTGTGTGTGTGTGTGTGTGTGTATATATATATATATATATATATATATATATATATATATATATATATATATATATATATAGATAGATGTGTGTGTGTGTGTGTTTGTATAAAATCACTAGGTGGGTTGCAAACTGGCTCACAGAGCCCACAGTGTGAAAGTAGCTGACTCCAAGTCAGACTGCCGACTAGTCATGAGTAGATTCCCACAGAGTTTGGTCCTGGGTCCTCTCTTGTGTGGTATCTACTTCTCTGAATTCCAGGCCAACATGAAGGGAATCTGGCTGACAAAGTTTGCAGATGATTGCAAGTTGGGAGCTATTATTAACTCCCCAAGTGATGTTGACATCCTACAGAATGGCCTCACTGAGACCAACGACTGGTGTCAGAACCATGGCCTTAAGCTCAGTGCCAAAAAATGTGTTGTCATCCCCTTTGGAAAAAAACCTGATTCCCATGAATTACCACATCGATGGTAGTCCACTGAATACAGAAGGTGTTTTAAGAGATCTGGGGACACAAGTTGACAGCAATCTCTCTTTTGAGCACCGCATTGCCACTGTGGTCAGAAAGTCTTATGTGGCACACCTCATTACTAAAGGTTTTGCATCCGGGAAGAAAGAGGTCATTGTCTCCCTCTATTCTTCCCTCATTAGGCCAGTCATTGAGTACAATGTCCCATTTGGCATGTACCTCACTAGACACCTGCAACAACTCGAGGGGCTGCAAAAGTACCTCACAAAGAGGATCATGGGCCTTAAACACTTGTCCTATATGGACAGACTAAAAAAAACTCCAGCTGTTCTCTCTCTCATATCGCCTACTTAGAGGCGATCTCTGCTTGACTTACAAAGCCATGTCTGACCCAGCTCTGTTAGAAATGCTACAGCTAAAGAAATCCCAATCCCAACACATCACATGCTCCAGAAACCTCAGCCTCATTACCACAATCAACAGAACGTACTGGAGGGACAGGTTCATAACCCAGCGACTGCCCATGCTATGGAATAGACTTTCCATTCATGTCAAGCAGAGCACCTCGCTCACCCTCTTCAAGAGAAATCTTGATGAGTGGATGGAAAATAGAAAATTCTCCCTGGGGATAACTCCAGTGGCTGTATTCTACAGAGGCACTGGGAACTAAGGTTGGGTGGCATGATGCCAGGTTAATCCTATGGCTAGCCTTTAAAGCCCCCCAGGGCCATTAGCCTAGTACATACCTATGAACCTATTTATAATCTGTGTTATGTTTTACACCCAGTTTGTGAATAAATGCATGTGGCTTGGGATAACTGTTCTTGCCCTCTGAACAGGGCGCCTGCTTTCTAAGTCTATCCCTCTTACTGGCAAAGTTGTATTTCAAGTACTTGGATGCTGTATATATGATTTATTTGGAATGTTTGCATTTCTGTAGCTGGAGCTCAGCTGCCACTGAATGGTGCTGGCATGAGCAGAACCGAAAACAATGCGGATCTGCTTTAGTTTAATATGTGCATCTGCTGTTGCAAACTAGGCTGTGATATTTAATTATTCATTCAGCATTAGGACCTGCATAGTTCTTAATCTCCAAATATGAGAACACTGTTGCTTATAATGTAGATAATGTGAAACACTTTCTAATGAGGTCACAGACTTTGAAACAATGTTAACTTGAATAACACTAACAAAGTTTGACAGGAGTAGACTCAAATAAGTGTTGCAACTGGAGCACAACCAGTATTTTGGATGCTGGATATACATCTGCTTATGTGCCGTATCCCAATTTGTGGTCTTTTGGAACTGGGGTAAATGTGCTACCCATGTAACCTTGTTGGTCAGTAGCAACCTAGTCTTTAGTTGACAATGTCTTTAGTGTGTACTTATTTGGATGACTTTAGAGATCTGCAGTGATTGTGCAAAGTAACTGATATTGGTATATTGCAGTGACACAAGCTTGAGTGGCCTACTATGGTACAAACTTTCGGATGTGGTTGGTTGTGTCATTACTCCTTGGTTGTATTGATTAGTAGAGTCTTCCACTTTACAGATGGCCAACACATTCTAACAACTAGTGCTGCATTACAGACGGAGTATAATCTAATACAATCAGGGAGGTGAATCATACAACACACTAAGCATGGCCCTAAAATATGTCAATGGAGCCTACGTTTTTTTTTTGAGTTGGGCATTGTAGGGTTGTTACTATACTGCAAAACTGCTTTGCAATAGTGGGCATTTTTGAAGGTATCATCAAAGGCACCAGTATATTGCAGCCATAGCACCAATTGCACTGGAGGCTGGAAAATGCATCTATTACCTGATTCTTGAAAACTGACCTTGATATCCTTGCTTTAAAAATACCTTCTTTGTGACAAGTGACATTGAAGCATTCACCAATGGCCACAGTGGTTTCTGTACACAAAAGGGAAGGGAAAATATGGTGATGTGGTTTGTATGTAGAAAGATAAATGCAGGGACAGTGCAGCACTATTTTTGAAAAACAAGTGGAATAAAAAGTATGTAGGCAGACACTACATGCCAACATACTTTGGACATGTCAATCTCAAGTATTTAAGAAGGTGAAGAAATAAAGTAAGTGATACCTTAAACCTTAAATTACCACTTCAGAAACTGCATGTGAATGCAGTCAGATAAGGCCATAGCTATAGTGCATCAAAATGAAATGTTCCTCTGTCAAAAAAAAATGCTTGAACAAAGGAAAATTAGATGAGTCAAGCCCCCGGCTGAGAGCTGCCAATCACAGGAATTAAGAGCTCAAATTACCCTCAGGACTTTGACAGCTAGGGAAGCTAAGTGTTACGGGGGAGGGGAGAAGTAGATGGACTGGAATTCAGTCTCTCACAAATTAGTGCCTTTTAAGCATAATTAACAAATCAGCAGTAAAAAGCACTTAAAGGTCTGTTCTGTGACATTTGCACTGCTTCTTTTTTAAGCAGTCATTCAGCAGCATGGAATGTTACAAAGGACCGACCCGAAGAGAGCAGTGTATGCATGTAACACCTATGGAATGACAAGAGCTTTAGGCAAAGGGAGGCCTGCATGATGTAACATTTTACAGCCAAATACTGCATTCTGGGATACTGAGTGTCAAACTGATTTATCAAAACCATGTCAAGATGCCAGACCCCATGTGGTCAGACTCTGGAATTATGTATACAAATATTTAAAATATTGTAATTCTTCCCAGAGTGCCATTAAAATGTAGGAAACATCAAGCCATGACAAAATAAACATGTTTTTGAGTCTGTGGTTGCGGTACTCCTTTAAGAAAAGTAAGTATATTTTTCTTAAATAATGTCACTGTATAATAGCAATAATCGACTCCGTGGTTGTGGTATACTGAAATTTACCCACGGTTGGCTTTATTTACTCACTTAGGCTTCGCCCTCGTGATTAAACCACACCAAACTGTGGGTAAATCTTCAATATACTACACCACTTTGACAGTTATTCCTTAAATATTTCACATCATCATGTCAGACAGACACACAAGTTGCTTTATTTCAGCATAACAAAGTAATTGAAACCCAGACTGCTTCATTCCAGAAGAAACAAGAGAAACTCAGTGTGATTCATTTTAGCATAGCAGATAAAAAATAAAACATCACAAACTGTTACTTGATGCAATATCTGCAAGTTCACAGTTTTCAGCACACAACTGGAGAAAGAAGCAGAATAGAATCTAATTGGTCTTCAAGTACTTTTATTATTGCTCAGACCTTCCTTTTAGCAAGTTCATAAGTTTAAGCACTCCTGACACTTGCTCATGAAGTGCACACCAAAACATCCAGTAAAGAAAAGCTCATAGCAACAACCATCTTCTTAAAATAAAGTCCATTTTCATTACTATCCATCATACTTTCACAATAAATACAAATTTCACATTAACCACCTGCTTTTACACTCAGGTTGCAGGACTTGTTTTGCTAATTTCTGTTTTAAACTTTTATACCCTAACTAGCATTAGGAAAGGTCGCTGGCATCACCCTTATAAAGGCTGCTACACTCCAGATTTCTCTCATCTGGCACACAAAAGCTATGATCTCATGATTTATACCATTGCCATCAATTTATGCCTGATGGTATGGGACATAAATTCATTCCTCTGGCACCACATAATATATGAAAGGAGTAATTGGCCTAATGAGCATATGGTAAATGCACACTGCAGTCACACGTTAACAGCTAACACCTGCCCAACCCAAATAAGATTTACATTAAAAAGTGGCAAATCAAAGTTACTGATGCACTGGCTCCCAAGGATTTAAATTCTTCCAGAATGAGCCCAATGCCTCCCAGTGCACACTTACCAATAGTAACTAAAACTTGACCAATATTATTTTGGCCACAGACACACAAATATTGTTTTCTTGGAGCGGTTAACAGTACTTCTCTAGTACCAGCATCTTTCCCTGTTTTACAATAATTCTGTCAGCAACTAGATTACACTATTAAAAACATGTACCCATGAATTACCACATAGGTGGCAGTACACTAAACACCAAAAGTTTGATAAGAGACTTTAGGGGCACAGGTGGACAGTGGTCTCACCTTTGATAACCACAACAGTCAGGAAATCCTTCTATGTGGCACACCTCATCACTAAGGGCTTTTCACACATAAAAAGGAGGTCATTGTCCCACTGTACTCATCCCTCATTAGGCCCATTATAGAATACAACACCCTGTTTGGTATGTACCTCTCAAGACATCTGCAACAACTGGAAAGGCCGCAGAAATACCTCACTAAAAGAATCACAGGCCTAAAGCAGATGCCCTATGCTGACCATCTAAAAAAATTCACCTATATTCTGTTGCATATTGTCTACTCAGGGGCGATATCTGCTTAACATACAAGGCCATGTCAAACCCAGAGCTGTTGGACATGGTACACTTAAAGAAATCCCAATCCCTCAGAGACACATGCTCCAGGGATCTGAACCTTCTCATCACAATGAACAAAACATGCTGGAGGGATAGATTTCTGACCCAGAGACTCCCCAGATTCTGGAACAGACTGCCCATACATGTCAAGCAGAGCATCCTCTTTGGCCCTTTTCAAAAGGAACCTTGATGATTGGATGGGAGATAGGAAATTCACCCCAGGGATCACATCTGTTGCCCTGCTAGACAGGGGTCCAGGGAAGTAAATACTGTGGGAAGAAAAAGCCAGGGAATTGTTATGGCTAGGCTTGTATAGGCCCTAGGGCCGATAGCCTAGTATCAACCTATGAACTAACATACCAAAAGCACAGTTACTGGAGGTTACAAGATGGTGACAGCAGTGTAAGCATCTAAAAACAGAACTCTATATATAGTAATAAGACAAGCATTTAAAGATGAAAGAAAAAACATTTTTGTGGAGTAGATGATAAAAGGGGATGAAAGAATAAATGGTGTAAAGCTATAAAACTTTTGGGTTACCCAACTCAAAATCAACTTTCATATGCAGGTCTAATACTAGAGTTTAAGGAAGATATGCAGAAGTTGGACAGTAATTTTATTAAACCACAAATAGTAGATTTTATACCTGAGGCCAGAACAGAAATGACAGGCAAATAAAGAGTAATAATTGGAGCATATAAAACAATATAAGACTTGAGAAAACAATACAGTATACAGGTAAAAAACAGCATGGAGTAAACAATTTAATGTAGATATCATAGATGATTAGTGGAAGGAAATATATCTTACACCTACAGTGGATATAAAAAGTGTACACACTCCTGTTAAAATGGCAGGTTTTGTGATATAAAAAGATGAGACCACAATAAATCATTTCAAAACTTTTCCCACATTTAATGTAACCTATTACCTGTACAATTCAATTGAAAAACAAACAAATCTGTTAGATGAAAAAATATAAAAAATAAAAAAATGTATAATAAGCTGGTTGCATAAGTGTGCACACCCTTAAACTAATACTTTGTTGAAGTACCTTTTGATTTAATTACAGCATTCAGTCTTCTTGGGTAGGAGTCTATCAGCATGGCACATCTTGACTTGGCAATAATTGCCCACTCTTCCTTGCAAAACCGCTCCAAATCTGACCGATTGCAAGGGCATCTCTTGTGCACAGCCCTCTTCAGGTCACCCCACAGATTTTCTATTGGATTTAGGTCTGTGCTCTGGCTGGGGCATTCCAAAACTTTAGTTTTCTTCTGGTGAAACCATTCTTTTGTTTCTCTGGATGTACATTATGCTTGGGGGTCACTGGCATGTTGAAAGGTGAAATTCCTCTTCATCTTTCTAGCAGACCCTTGAAGGTTTTGGATCAAAAGTGACTGGTATTTGAACTGTTCATATTCCCTCCACCTTGACTAAAGCCCCAGTTCCAGTTGAAGAAAAGCAACCCAAAGTTTGATACTGCCACCACCATGCATCACAGTAGGGATGGTGTTCTTTTGGTGATGGGAAATGTTGTTTTTTGTGCCAAACGCACCTTTTGGAATTGTGGCTAAAAAGCTCAATCTTGGTCTCATCAAACCAAAACACATTTTTCCACATAATTTTGGGAGACTTGATGCATTGTTTTGCAAATTTTAGTCAGGCCTGGATGTTTTTCTGTGTAAGAAAAGGCTTCCTTCTTGCAACCCTACCCCATAGTCCAGACATATGGAGAATATGGGAGATTGTTGTCACATGTCATACACAATCAGTACTTGCCAGAAATTCCTGCAGCTCCTTCAGTGTTGCTGTAGGTCTTTTGGCAACCTCCCTGACCTGCTTTCGTCTTGTCTTTTCATCAATTTTGGAGGGACATCCATTTCTTTGAAATGTCACTATTGTCCCATATTTTCTCCACTTTTTGATGACTGTCTTCACTGTGTTCCATGGTATATCCAATGCAGTGGAATTTTCTTTGTACCCTTCTCCTGACTTATACCTTTCAAGCTCTCTGCAAACCATGGCATTTGCTGTAGTAGGCAACTGAGTAAATGTCAGGAAAATCCTACTAGGGCAGGTGAACTTTATTTGGGGTAATAACAGTCTCTTTAATTGATGGCAGGTGTGTACCCACGAAGACTGAATGATGTAATTAAATCAAAAGGTACTTCAACAAAGTATTAGTTTAAGGGTGTGCACACTTATGCAACCAGCTGATTGTACGTTCTTATTTTTTATATTTTTTCACCTAACAGATTTGTTTTTCAATTGAATTGTACATGTTATGGATCACATTAAAGGTGGGAAAAGTTTTGCAATGATTTATTGTGGTCTCATTTTTTATATCACAAAAACCTGGCATTTCAACAGGGGTGTGTACATTTTTTATATCCACTGTAGATATGAAAATAAATCAAGAACATTTAGAACTTTTGTATGGACATATTTACAGAAATATTTTTCTACTCCTACAAGACAAACAAATGTTACAGCAGGTGAGGCATATGTCAGAGATGTGGTGTTTCAGAAAGAAGTTCTTGGGAGCATGTTTTCTGGAAATGTAAGGAGCTACTTCAGTGGAAAAATGACTTGAATAATATACCAAGTCTTATGCTTGAAAAAGAATTTAACATCAGTATAGAGATTATGAGTTGGTGTAAAACAGCATGTACTAAAAAAGTGGAAGTGTTGTTATTTTTAAAACTGATGGTAACGCGTAAGCCATTACTAGAAAATGGAAAACAAAGACAAAAATCAATAACAGATGTGCAATGATTGCAGAAGTGAAATATATGAAACTGTGAACTATCGGAAATCAGAAACAAAACTTTACAGTAACAAAACAGGCCATATGGGATGCTGTATTGGAATATGAGCTTGAAGAGGATGTTGACGTGGAACAGTTCATAAAGTAAACTGCAGTACAAGGTGTGAAGTCATTAATTCAGTTAAGACTTGTAGTACAGTATACAGAAAATAATATGGTTACTAATTCATTCCTGATTTCAATTTAGGCAGTGAAAATAAATATTTTCTGTGTTTAGTTGTTTTTTTATAAGTAATGTTAAATCAAACCAGGGATTAAGGCTGAACAGCTGATACTGATACTTGGATTTGCATGCTTAACAATGGAATGTCAATAATAATTGAATGTAAGCACCTACTGACATAAGGTTGCTTTATTAGCATTGTATAAACATAATTATAAAATGGTTATCAGAAATAAGTGCACTATCTATGGGGGAAATGCACAGTATGTTATACTGAAAAATGTTTAATAAGTATTTACTCTACCCAAAATAATAATTACTGTTCACTCTTGAAATAATCTTTTAAAATGCATATGGTAGCAGTAACTTGAGCAGGAATTCTTTGAAGGGTACTAGTCTACAGTTAGTATTACTACTTCAATACACATATCCTTAAGATACGTGTAAGCCACCAGTCACTATCATTCAAAATTAATGAGAAAAATCTTTATTTGAAATAAATAACATTACTAACTTGGTAAAGTTAAATTTACAAGCAACTTTAAACTTGAAAAAGGAAAATACAAATTAAATGTGTTTAATTTGACAGATGATATACTGTAGAACCCTAACAGTTTATCTGGACCTATTGCTGCAAGTAGCTTAAGAGATATACTGAATTTGTATCTGTCTCTGATTTAGAAGTCCCAACATTAGCTGCACAATTCCACAGACAAACGGAATCCAATTTGAGCACTATTTCAGGAATGTAGTCCACAGTGCACAGGACAGAAGTAAGAGAGTAACTCCCCTGGCAACTGCTTTCTCTTTACTTAAAAGTCTAAGTCAGTCCTTCCTGTTTAGATTTAAAAGTAGATGATGCTTTTCCTATTTTCAGAGGCTTTTAGCTCTTGTGGGGAGGAGTCTAAATAAGATAACATATTTAGGAATTTGATAATGTATACATAATTGAGAAGCAGTTTCAACAGCTTTGTTGCCTTTCCCCAAGAAAGTAACTTCACAGTTAGCAATGTCATATTTTTGTAATTTTATATATTTTACATGCTACAAAACTTACA